>NW_027205003.1:0-18312 GCF_024711535.1 Dipodomys merriami | reverse complement strand
GGTGAGGGTTAGGATTAGTGTTAGGGTGAGGGCTATGGTGAGTGTTAGGGTGAGGGTTAGGGTTAAGGATAGGGTTATGTTTAGGATTAGGGTTAGGGTGAGTGTGAGTGTGAGCATTAGGTTTAGGGTTAGGTTTAGACTTTTGGTTAGGGTGACGGTTAGGGCTAGGGTGTGGGTTAGGGTGAGGGTGTGGCTGATTATTAGGGTTAGGTTTAGGATTAGGGTTAGGGTTAGGGTTAGGTTTACGGTGAGGGTTAGGGTTAGGCCTAGGTTAGGCTTAGGGTTAGGCTGAGGCTGAGGGTGGGGGTGAGGATTACTTTTAGGGATAGTGTTAAAATTCGGGTTATTGTTAGTGTTTTGGTTTGGGTTAAGTTTGTGGTGAGGGTGAGGCTGAGGTTGAGGGTCAGGTTTAGGGTTAGGTTTAGTGTGAGGTTTAGGGTTTGGGTTAGTTTTAGTGTTAGGGTGAGGGTTAGGGTTAGGGTTACTGTATGGGTGAGGGTTAGGGTTAGGTTGAGGGTTAGGGGTAGGGTTAGGCTGAGGGTTAGTTTGGGGGTGAGGAATAGGTTTTGGGTTATGGTTAGTGTTTGGGTTAGGATGAGGGTTAGGATGAGGATTAGGGTTAGGATTAGTTTTAGGGTGAGGGCTAGGGTGAGGGTGAGGATTAGGGTTAGGCTCAGGCTTAGGCTTAGGGTTAGGCTGAGGGTGAGGGTGAGGGTGAGGGTTAGTGTTAGGTTGATGGATAGGATTAGAGTTAGGGTGAGTGTTAGGATGAGGGTTAGGGTTAGGGTGAGGGTTAGGGTGAGCGAGATGGTAAGAGTTAAAGTGAGGGTTAGGCTGAGTGTGAGTGTTCCCCTCAGGGTGAGGGTTACCATTAGTGTGAGGGTTAGGATAAGGGTTATGGTGAGGGTTAGGGTGAGGGTGAGGGTTATATTGAGGATTATGGTTATGTTTAGTGTGAGGTTTAGGGTGAGGATGAGGGTTAGGGTTAGGGTGAGGGTTAGGGTTTGAATTAGGGTTAGGGTGAGGGCTAGGGTAAGGGTGAGGGTTAGGGGTCGGGTGAGGTTTAGGGTTAGGGTGAGAGTTAGGGTTACTGTTTGGGTTAGTGTTAGAGTTAGGTTTAGGGTAAGCTTGAGGGTAAGTGTTAGGGTGAGTGTTAGGTTTAGGGTGAGAGTCATGGTTAGGGTGAGGGTTAGGTTTAGTTTTAGGGTTATTGTTAGGTTTCGGGTTAGGGTTACAGTGAGGGTGAGGGTGAGGGTTATGGTTAGGGTGAGGTTTAGGGTTAGGGTTAGGGTTTGAATTAGGGTTAGGTTGAGTGTGAGGTTTAGGTTTAGAGTTAGGGTTAGGGTGAGGCTGAGGGTGAGGGTGTGGGTTAGGGTAAGGATTAGGTTTAGGATTAGGCTTAGTTTTATTGTAAGGGTTAGGGTTAAGGTGAAGGTTAGGGTGAGGGTTAGGTTTAGGTTTAGGGTGAGGGTTAGGTGAGGATGAGGGTTAGGGTTAGGTTGAGGGTTAGATTTAGGGTGAGGGTTAGGGTTAGGATTAGGGTTAGGATGAGGGCTAGGGTGAGGTTTAGGTTTAGTGTGAGGTTTAGTGTTAGGGTTAGCCTTAGTGTTAGGTTGAGGATAAAGATTAAGTTGAGGGTTAGGGATAGGTTTAGGTTTAGGTTGATGTTAAGGGTTAGAGTGAGGGTTAGGGTCAGGGTGAGTGTTAGGGTTAGCATTATCATTAGTGTGAGGGTTATTGTGAGGGTTAGGGTAAGGTTAGGGTGAGAATTAGGGTTAGGGTGAGGGTTAGGTAGAGTGTGAGGGTAAGGGTAAGTGTGAGGGTTAGGGTGAGTGTAAGGATTATGGTAAGGGTGTGGGTTAGGGTGAGGGTTAGGTTTAGGTTTACATTAAGGGTGAGGGTTAGGGTGAGTGTTAGGTTTGGGGTTAGGGTTAGAGTGACGGTGAGATTGAGGTTTGGAATCTGGGTGAGGGTTAGGTTTAGGGTGAGGGTTAGGATTAGGATTAGGGTTAGGGTGAGGGCTAGGGTGAGGGTGAGGGTTAGGGTTAGGGATAGGGTTAGGGTGAGGGTTAGGGTTAGGCTGAGGATTAGGGTTAGTGTAACGCTTAGTTTTAGTATTAGGGTTAGTGTTAGGGTGAGCATAAATTTTACGGTTAGGATTAGGGTTAAGTTGAGGGTGAGGGTTAGGTTAAGGGTGAGGGCTAGGGTTAGGGTGTGGGTGAAGGTGAGGGTTAGGATAAGGGTTAGGATTAGGGTTATTTTTTGGTGTAGGGTTATGTTTATGGTTACGTTGATGGTGAGGGTGAGGGTGAGGGTTAGGGTTAGGGTGATGTTTAGGGTTTGGGTTAGGGTGAGGGGTAGGGTGAGGGGTAGGTTTAGGGTTAGGGTTAGGGTGAGGTTTAGGCTGAGGGTTTTGGTTAGTTGTATGGTTAGGTTTAGGGTTAGGGTTAGGTTGAGCGTGAGGGTTTGGGTTAGGGTAAGTGTTAGGGTTAGGTTGAGTGTTGGGGTTAGGTTGAGGGTTATGGTGAGGGTTTGGGTGAGGGTGAGGGTTAGCTTTAGTGTTAGTGATATGGTGATGATTAGGGTTAGGGTTAGGTTTAGGGTTAATGTAAGTGTTAAGGTGAGGATTAGGGTGAGGGTTAGGGTTAGGGTAGGGAGAATGTTAGGTTTAGTGTTAGGGTGAGCTGTAGGTTTAGTGTGAGGGGTAGGGTTAGGTTTAGGGTTTGAATTAAGGTGAGGGTAAGTGTTAGGGTGAGGGTTAGGGTGAGGGTGAGGGTTAGGGTGAGCATTAGGGTTAGGGTCAGGGTTAGGTTTAGCTTTAGGTTTAGGGTGAGTGTTAGGGTTAGTGTGAGAGTTAGGGTGAGGTTGAGGGTAAGGGTTAAGGTGAGGGTTAGGTTGAGGTTGAGGTTTAGGGTAAGGGTGAGCTTTAATGTGATAGTTAGGGTTAGAGTTCGGGTTAGGATTAGGTTGAGGGTTAGGGTGAGGGTTAGGGTTAATATTAGGGTTAAGGTTAGGGTTAGGGTTAGGGCTAGGTTGTGGGTAAGTTTTAGAGTGAGGTTTAGGATGTGGGTTAGGGTTAGTTTGAGAGTTAGAGTTAGTGTTAGTGTTAGGGTGAGGGTAAGGATTAGGGTGAGGTTTAGGGTGAGGGTGAGATTTAGGACTAGGATGAGGGTTAGGGTTAGTATGAGGGTTAGAGTTAGGGTTAGGGTTAGGGTAAGGGTAAGGCTTAGGGTTACGTTTAGGGTGACGGTGAGGGTTAGTGTGAGGGTTATTGTTAGGTTTAGGGTAAGGTTTATGGTGAGGTCTAATGTGAGGTTGAGGGTTTGGGTGAGGGTGAGAGTGAGGGTGAACGTTTCGGTTAGGTAACGGTCAAGATTAGGGTTAGGGTGAGGATTAGGGTGAGGGTCAGGGATAGGATGAAGTTTAGGGTTAGAGAGATGGTTAGGGTTAGTGTGAGGTTTAGGGTTAGGGTTAGGGTGAGGTTTAGGGTTTGGGTTTGCATTAGGGTTAGGGTGTTTTTGAGGGTTATGGGTATGGTTAGGTTTAGTGTTAGGGTGAGGGTTAGGGTTAGGGTTAGGGTTAGGATGAGGGTTAGTGTAAGGGGTAGGGTTAGGGTTAGGGTGAATGTTAGGATTAGGGTGACGGTTAAGGCAAGGGTAAGGGTTAGGGTTATGTTGAGGGTTAGGTTTAGGGTTAGGGTTAGGGTGAGAGTGAGGGTTAGGGTTAGGGTTTAGGGTTAGGGTGAGTTTTAGGGTTAGGGTTAGGGTTAGTGTAAGGGATTGATTTAGGGTGAAGGTTAGGGTTAGAGTTAGGATTAGGGTTAGGGTGAGGCTTAGGTTTAGGTTTAGGATGAGGGTTAGGGTTAGGTTTAGGGTGAGGTTTAGGTTTAGGGTGAGGTCTACGATGAGGATGAGGGTTAGGATGAGTGTGAGGGTGAGGTTGAGGGTTTTGGTTAGGTAAGGGTTAGGGTTAGGGTTAGGGTGAGGATTAGGGTGAGGGTGAGGTTTAGGTTGAGGGTTATGGTTAGGGTGAGGGTTAGCATGAGGCTGAGGTTTAGGTTGAGGTTTAGGGTGAGGGTGAGCGTGAGGGTTCAGGTGAGGTTCAGGGTTCGGGTGTCGGCTAGGGTTAAGTTTAGGGTGAGGATTAGGTTGACGGTGAGGGTGAGGATTAAGGTTAGGGTGAGGGTTAGGTTTAGGGTGAGGCTTAGGATGAGGTGTAGGTTTAGGGTTAGGGAGAGGGTTAGGGTTAGGGTGAAGGTTAGTGTTAGTTTGAGGGTTAGGGTGAAGGTGAGTTTGAGGTTGATGGTTAGGGTGAGGGTGATGGTGATGGTGAGGGTTAGGGTTAGGATTCGGGTTAGGTTTAGGGTGAGAGTTAGGGTTAGGGTTTGGGTTAGGGTGAGGGTGAGTGTGAGGGTGAGGGTTAGTGTTAGGGTTAGGGTGAGGGTTAGTGTGAGTGTTAGTTTTAGGGTTAGGGTAAGGGTTAGGTTTAGGTTGAGCGTTAGTTTTAGGTTTAGGGTTAGGGTGAGGGTGATGCTGAGGATTAAGGTTAGGGTTATTTTGAGGATAAGGGTTAGGGTGAGGATTAGGGTGAGGGTTTAGGTTAGAATAAGGTTTAGGGTAAGGGTTAGGATTAGGGTTACGGTTATGGTAAGGGTTAGGGTTAGGGTAAGGGTTAGGGTGAGGCTTAGGGTTAGGGTTAGTGTTAGGGTGAGGGTTAGGCTTAGGGTTAGGGTTAGGGTAAGGGTTAGGTTTAAGTTTAAGGTTAGGTTAAGTTTAGGGTTAGTGTGAGGGTTAGGGTTAGGGTGGTGTTTAGGTAGACGGTGAGGGTTAGGGTGAGGGTGAGGTTGAGCATGAGGTTTAGTGTGAGGGTGAGGGTGAGTGGCAGGGTGACAGTGAGGGTTAGGGTTAGGGTTAGGTTTAGGGTGAGGATTAGGGTGAGGGTGAGGGTTAGGGTTAGGTTGAGGGTTAGGGTTATGTTTAGGGTTAGGGTGAAGGTTAGGGTGAGAGTTAGGTTTAGGGTTAGGATGAGGGTTAGGCTTACTGTGAGGGTTATGATTAGGGTTTGGGTTAGTGTGAGGATAAGGTTTAGGGTGAGTGTTAGGTTGAGACTGAGGGTTAGGGTTAGCGTTAGTGTTAGGGTGAGGGTTAGGATGGGGGTTAGGGTTCTTGTTAGGGTTGGGTGAGGGTTAGGTTGAGCGTAAGGATTAGGGTGAGGGTTAGTTTGATGGTGAGGGATAGGGTAATGGTGAGGGTAAGGGTTAGGGTTAGGGTGAGAGTGAGGGTTAGGTTAAGTGTAAGGGTTAGGGTCAGGGTTAGGTTAAGGGTGAGCGTTAGGGTTAGCATTGGGGTTAGGGTTAGGATGATTGTTAGGGTTGGGGTTAGGGTGCAGGTTAGTGTTAGGGTTAGAGTGAGGGTAAGGGTCAGGTTTAGGGTTAGGATTAGGTTTAGTGTTAGGGTGAGGCTGAGGCTGAGGGTGAGTGTGAGTGTGAAGTTTTAGGTTAGGGTTAGGTTTAGGGTGAGGGTGATGTTTTTGTTTAGGAAAGGTTGAGGTTAGATTTAGGGTGAGGATTAGGGTGGGGGTAGGGTTTAAGTTGAGTGTTATGGTTAGGGTGAGTGTTAGGGTTAGGGTTAGGGTTAGGGTTAGGGTTAGGGTGATGTTTAGTGTGACGGTGAAGGTGAGAGTGAGGGTGCGGGTGAGGGTTAGGGTTACGGTGAGGGTTAGGGTTAGGGTTATGGTTAGGATTAGCGTGAGGGTAAGGGTTTTATTGACATTCAGGTTGAGGGTGAGTGTTAGGGTTAGGTTTAGGCTTAGGGTGAGGGTTAGGTTGAGGGTTAGGGTTAGGGTTAGGGTGATGGTTAGGGTGAGGATTAGGGTGAAGTTTAGGGCTAGGGTTAGGGTTTGGCTTAGGGTGAGAAGGGGTAGGGTGAGGGTTAGGGAGAGGGTGAGGGATAGGTTATTGTGAGGGTAAGGTTTAGGCTAAGGCTTAGGTTGAGAATGAGCATTTGTGTTAGCACAGGGTTGGGTTGAGCATGAAGGTTAGGGTTAGCCTGAGGGGTAGTTTTAGGGTTAGGGTTAGGGTTAGGGTTAGGGTGAGGTTAAGGTTTACGGTGTGGGTGAGGTGAGGGTTAGGGTTAGCCTTAGGGCGAGGGTGAGGGTTTGGGTTAGGGTTAGGGTGAATGTGAGTGTGAGGGTTAGGTTTAGGATTAGGGTTAGGGTTACAGTTAGCTGAGGTTGAGGGTATGAGTGAGAGTGAGGGCTAGGTTTAGGGTTAGAGAAAGGGTTAGGGTTAGGTTTAGGGTTAGTATTAGAGTTAGGGTTAGGTTTAGGCTGAGGTTGAGGGTGAGGTTGAGGGTGAAGGTGAAGTTTTAGTTTTAGGGTTAGAGTTACGGTTAGGTTGAGCACTAGGATGAGGGTGAGGGTTAGGATTAGCATTAGGGTTAGGGTGAGGCTTAGGGTGAGGGTTGAGTGTTAGGTTTAGTGTTAGGGTGAGGGTGAGGGTTAGGGTTAGTGTGAGGATGAGGGTCTGAGTTAGGATTAGGGTTAGGGTTACATTTAGGGTTAGGGTGATGGTGAGGGTTAGAATTAAGATTAGGGTTAGGGTTAGAGTTAGGTGAGAGTGAGGGTGAGGGTTAGGGTTTGGGTTAGAATTATAGTGAGGGTGGCAGGAGGGTTAGAGTTAGGATTAGGATTATAATTATGGTTAAGGATAGGGTGAGGGTTAGGGTGAGGCTTAGGGTTAGGATTAGGGTTAGTTTTAGTGTGAGGATCAGGGTGAGGGTGAGGGTTAGGGTGAGGGTGAGAAGGAGGGTGAGGGTTAGGGTGAGCTTTAGGGTTAGGGTTAGGGTGAGGGTTAGGTTATGGCTGAGGTTTATGTATAGGGCAAGTGTTAGGGTTACGGTGAGGGTGAGGGTTAGGGTGATGGTGAGGGTTAGGGTTAGGGTTAGCGTGAGGTTTAGGGTTAGAGTTAGGGTTAGTGTAAGGTTTATAGTTAGGGTGACGGGTAGGATTAGGGTTAGGATTAGGGTTAGGATGAGGGTGACGGTGAGGGTTATGGTTAGGGTTAGGTTTAGGGTGAGGGTTAGGGTTAGGGTAAGGCTTAGGGTTGGGGTTAGCATAAGGGTGAGTGTGAGGGTGATGGTTAGGGTTAAGTTTAGGGTGAAGGTGAGGTTAGGGTTAGGGTTAGGGTTAGGGTTAGGGTGAGGGTGAGGGTGAGGGTTAGGGTTAGGATTAGGTTTGGGGTTAGGTTTAGGATGAGGGATAGGATGAGGGTTAGAGTTAGGGTTAGTGTGAGGGTTACGGTTACGGTTATGGTGAGAGTAAGGTTTAGGGTGAGGGTTAGATTGAGTTTGAGGGTTAGGGTTAAGGTGAGGTTTAGGGTGAGTTTTAGGATTAATGTAAGGGTTAGGGTTAGGGTGAGGGTAAGAGTTATAGTGAGAGTTATTGTGAGGGTGAGCGTTAGGGTTAGGGTTAGGGTAAGGTTTAGGGTGAGCGTTAGGGTGAGGGTTTGGGTTCGGGTTAACATTAGGGTTAGGTTGAGGGTGAGGGTTAGGGTGTAGGTTAGGGTTAGGGTTAGGGATAGGGTGAGGATTAGGTTTAGTGTGAGGGTGAGGTTCTGGGTTAGGGTTAGGTTTATGGTTAGATTTAGGATGAGGGTGATGTTGAGGGTTAGATTTAGGATTAGCGTTAGGGTTATGGTTAGGGTTAGGGTGAGGGTGAGGGTGAGGCTTAGGGTTATGGTTAGGGTGAGGTTTAGGTTTAGGGTGAAGGCTATGGTGAGTGTGAGGGTTAGAGTGAGTGTGACGGTGAGGGTGAGGGTTTTGGTTAGGTAAGGGTTAGGGTTAGGGTTAGGGTGAGGATTAGGGTGAGAGTGAGGCTTAGGTTGAGTGTTAAGGTTAGGGTGAGGGTTAGGGTGAGGCTAAGGGTAAAGGTGATTATTCGGGTTCGGGTGAGGGGGAGGGTTTGGGTGAGGTTGAGGGTTCTTGTGTGGGTTAGGGTTAGGTTTAGGGTGAGGGATAGGGTGACATTGAGGGTTAGCGAGAGGGTGAGATTTAGGATTAGGGTTAGGGTGAGGGTTAGGTTTAGGGTTCGGGTTAGGATGAGGGGTAGGGTTATGTTTAGGGAGAAGTTTAGGGTTACAGTGAGGGTTTGGGTTAGTTTGAGTGTTAGGGTGAAGGTGAGTTTGAGGTTGAGGGTTAGGTTGAAGGTGATGGTGACAGTGAGGGTTAGATTTAGGATTCGGGTTAAGGTTAGGGTGAGGGTTAGGGTTATGGTTAGGGTTAGTTTGAGGGTGAGGGTGAGGCTTAGTGTCTGGGTTAAGGTTAGGTTTATGTTTAGGGTGAGGGCTACGGTGAGGGTGAGGGTTAGGGTGAGTGTGAAGGTGAGGTTGAGGGTTAGGGTTAGGGTGACTCTTAGGGTTAGGTTTAGGGTGAGGCTTATGGTTAGGGTGATGTTTAGGGTGAGGGTGAATGTGAGAGTGAGGCGGGTGAGGGTTAGGGTTAGGGTGAAGGTTAAGGTTAGGGTTAGCATTAGGGTTAGGGTGAGACTTAGGGTGAGGGTTTAGTGTTAGGGTTAGGGTGAGGGTGAGGGTGTGGGTTAGGGTGAGGGTGAGGGTGAGGTTTTCGGTTAGGGTGGGGGTTAGAGTTACAGTGAGAGTGAGGGTGAGGGTGAAGGTTAGGATTAGGGTTAGCGTTAGCCATAGGATGAGGTTGAGGTTCAGGGTTAGTGAGTTTTTGAGGGTTAGGGATACCGTTAGGGTTAGTGTTAGGGTGAAGGTTAGGGTTAGGGTTAGGGTTAGGATGAGGGTTAGGGTAAGGGGCAGGGTTAGGGTTAGGGTTAGGGTTAGGGTTAGGGTTAAGGTTAGGGTGAGTGTGAGGCTTAGGGATAGGGTTAGGGTGAGGGTTAGGGTTAGGTTGATTTTTAGGGTGTCAGTGAGGGTTAGGGTGAGAGTGAGGTTCAGCGTGAGGGTTAGGGTTAGGGTGAGGGTGAGTGTGAGTGTGACGGTTAGGATTAGGTTTAGGGTGAGGGTAAGGCTTAGGGTTAGGATTAGGGTTAGTGTAAGGGTTAGGCTGAGCGAGAGGGTGAGGTTGAGGGTGAGGGTGAGGGTTAGGGTGAGTGTTAGTGTTAGACAGAGGGTTAGGGTGAGGGTGAGTTTGAGGGTCAGGGTGAGGTTGAGGGTGAGGTTGAGGGTGAGAGTTAGGATTAGGGTTCCGGTTAGGGTGAGGGTGAGGGTGAGGGTGAGGGTGAGGTTTAGGTTTAGGTTTAGGGTTAGTGTTATTGTCAGGGTTATGGTTAGGGTTTGGATTAGGGTGAGAATGAGGGTGAGGGTTAGCATGAAGATTAGAGTTAGGGTTATGGTTAGGGTGAGGCTGAGGATGAGGGTTAGGTTTAGGGTTAGGGTTAGGGTTAGGATGAGGGTTAGGCTGAGGGTTAGAGTTAGGGTTAGTGTGAGGCTTAGGGTTAGGGTTACGGTTAGGGTGAGGGCAAGGGTTAGGGTGAGGGTTAGGGTGAGTTTGAGGGTTGATGTTAGGGTGAGGTTTAGGGTGAGTTTTAGTGTTAATGTTAGGCTTAGGGTTAGGGTGAGGGTAAGGGTTATAGTGAGAGTTATTTTGAGGGTGAGGGTTAGGGTTAGGGTGAGGGTTAGGGTAAGGGTTTGGGTTCGGGTTAGCATTAGGGTTAGGTTGAGGGTGAGGGTTAGGGTGAGGCTTAGGGTTAGGGTGAGGGATAGGGTTAGTGTAAGGGTTAGGGTGAGAGTTTGGGTGAGGGTTTGGTTAAGGTTTAGGGTTAGGGTGAGGGTTAGGATGAGGGTAAGATTTAGGGTGAGGTTTAGGGTGAGGTTGAGTATTAGGGTTAGCATTAGTCTTAGTGTGATGGTTAGGGTTAGGTGTAGCATTAGGGTTAGTGTTAGGATTAGGTTGAGGGTTAGGATTAGGGTTAAGGTGAGGGTGATGTTTAGTGTTAGCATTAGGTTTATGGTTAGGGTTAGAGTGAGGGTGAGGGTGATGGTTAAGTATAGGATTAGGTTTAGTGTTAAGGTGAGGCTGAGGTTGAGGATGAGGTTGATGCTGAGGGTTGGGTTAGGGTTAGGCTTAGAGTGAGGGCTAGGCTGAGGGCGAGGGTTAGGGTGAGGGTTAGGGTGAGGGTGGGGTTTTAAGTTAGGAAAGGGTTACGGTTAGGTTTAGGGTGAGGATTAGGCTGAGGGTGAGGTTGAAGGTGAGGGTTAGGGTTAAGGTGAGGGTTAGGGTTAGAGTTAGGCTGAGGGTTAGGGTTAGGATTAGGGTTAGGGTTAGGCTGAGGGTGAGAGTGAGGGTGAGGGTGAGGGTTAGGTTGTAGGTGAGGGTTAGGGTTAGGGTGAGGGTTAGGGTGACGGTGTGGGTTAGGTTGAGGGTTAGGATTAGTGTGAGGGTTAGGATTAGGATTAGTGTGAGGAAAAGGGTTAGGGTGAGGATTAGGATGAGTGTAAGAGTTAGTGTAAGGTTTAGCCTTAGGGTTAGGGAGAGGTATAGGGTTAGAGTTCCGGTTAGGGTTAGGATGAGGTTTATGGTTGGGGTGAGTGTTAGGGTTACAGTTAGGGTGAGTGTGAGGGTGAGGTTTCGGGTTCGGGTTCGGGTTAGGGTATGGATTAGGGTTAATTTTATGGTGAGTGTAAGGGTTAGGGTGAGGTTTAGGGTGAGGGTTAGGATTACGGTGAGGGTTAGGGTGACGTTGAGGGTTAGGGTGACAGTGAGGGTTAGAGAGGGTGAGGTTTAGGTTTAGTGTTAGCGTTAGGGCGAGGGTTAGGGTCAATGTTTGGATTTGGTTGACAGTTAAAGTGAGGATTAGTGTTAGGTTTAGGTTTAGGGTTAGTGTCAGGATTAGGGTTAGTGTTAGGTTTATACTGAGATTAAGGTTTAAGGTGAGTGTTAGGCTGATGGGTAGGTTTAAGGTAAGGGTGAGGGAGAGGGTGAGGGTAAGGATTAGGGTGAGGGTTAGGGTGAGGGTGAGGCTCAGGGTTAGCATTAGGGTTAGGGTTTGTGTTAGAGTGAGGGGTAGGGTTAGGGTTCAGGTGAGGATGAGGGTTAGGGTTAGCATTAGGTTTAGGGTTAGGGTGAGGATGAGGGAGAGGGCTAGTTTTAGGGTGATTGTGAGGGTGAGGGTTAGGTTTAGGGGTAGGGTGAGGTTAAGGTTAAGGTGTGGGTTCTGGTTAGGGTGAGGGGGAGGCTAAGGATTAGGGTGAGGTTTAGGGTGTGAGTGAGGGTTAGGGTTTGAATTAGAGTTAGTGTTAGGGTTAGGGTGAGGGTGAAGGTGAGGGTTAGGGTTAGGGTTAGGGTTAGGGTTTGGATGAGGGTCAGGATGAGGGTGAGGGTGAGGGTTAGTTTTAAGGATAGGGTTAGGGTTAGGGATAGGATTAGTGTAAGGGTGAGTGCTAGGGTGAGTGTGAGGGTTAGGGTTTGGTTAGGGTGAGGGTAATTGTTAGTGTGAGGGGTAGTGTGAGGGTTAGGGTTAGGGTGAGGGTGAGGTTTAGGTTTAGTGTGAGGGAGTGGGTTAGGGTTACGGTTAGTGTTAGGGTAAGGTTAAGGGTTACAGTGAGGGTTAGAGTGAGAGTGAGGTTTAGGTTTAGCGTGAGTGTGAGGGTGAGGGTCAGAGTGAGGGTTCGTATTAGAGTTAGGATTACAGTTGGGGTGAAGGTGAGGGTTATGTTTAGCGTTAGGGTGAGGGTTAGGTTTAGGGTGATGTTTAGGGTGAGGGTGAGTGTAAGGGTGAGGGTGATGGTTCGGGTGAGGTTGAGGATTAGGGTGTGGATGAGGGTTAGTGTGAGGGTGAGGGTTAGGGTTAGGTTTAGGCTGTGGGTTAGGGTTAGGATTAGGGTGAGGGATAGGGTCAGGGTTAGGGTGAGGTTTAGGGTTAGGTTTAGAGTAAGTGTGAGGATAAGTGTTATGGTGAGGGATAGGGTTATTGTTAGGGTTAGGGTTAGGTGAGGGTTATTGTTAGGGTTAGGGTTAGGGTTAGGATGAGGGTTAGGGTAAGGGTTAGGGTTGGTGTTAGGGTAATGGTGAGTGTGAGGGTGATGGTTACGGTTAGGTTTAGGGTGAAGTTGAGGGTTCGGTTTATGATTAGGTTTAGGGTTAGGCTTAAGGTGAGGGTGAGGGTGAGGGTGAGGGTTAGGGAGAGGTTTAGTTTTAGGTTTAGGGTTAGGGTGAGAGTGAAGATTAGGTTGAGGTGAGGGTTCGGGTTTGGGTGAAGGTTAGGGTGATGGTGAGGGTCAGGGTGAGGGTGAGGTTTAGGTTTAGTGTTAGCTTTAGAGTGAGGGTTAGGATCAGGATAGGATTAGAGTGAGTGTTAAGGTGAGGGTTAGGGTTAGGGTTAGGGTGAGCGTGAGGAGTAGGTTTAGGTTTAGGTTTAGGGTGAGGGTGAGGGTGAGGGTTAGGGTTTATGGTTCGGGTTAGGGTAAGGGTTAGGATTATGGTAAGTGTGAGGGCTATGGTGAGGATGAGGGTTAGGGTTAGGTTTAGGGTGATGGTTAGGGTTACGGTGAGGGATAGGGTTAGGGTTAGTGTGAGGGTGAGGGTTAGTTTTAGTGTGAGGGTTAGGGTTTGTGTTAGGTTTAGGGTAAGATTAAGTTTTAGGATGAGGTTTAGGGTAAGAGTGAGGGTTAGGGTTAGCGTGAGTTTAAGGGTGAGGGTTAGGGTTATTGTTAGGGTTAGGGTGAAGGTGAGGGTTATGTTTAGGGTTAGGGTGAGGGTGAGGGTGAGGGTTAGCGTTTATGGTTCGGGTTAGGGTAAGGGTTAGGATTATGGTAAGTGTGAGGGCTATGGTGAGGATGAGGGTTAGGGTTAGGTTTAGGGTGATGGTTAGGGTTACGGTGAGGGATAGGGTTAGGGTTAGTGTGAGGGTGAGGGTTAGTTTTAGTGTGAGGGTTAGGGTTTGTGTTAGGTTTAGGGTAAGATTAAGTTTTAGGATGAGGTTTAGGGTAAGAGTGAGGGTTAGGGTTAGCGTGAGTTTAAGGGTGAGGGTTAGGGTTATTGTTAGGGTTAGGGTGAAGGTGAGGGTTATGTTTAGGGTTAGGGTGAGGGTGAAGGTGAGGGTTAGCGTTTATGGTTCGGGTTAGGGTAATGGTTAGGATTATGGTAAGTGTGAGGGCTATGGTGAGGATGAGGGTTAGGGTTAGGTTTAGGGTGATGGTTAGGGTTACGGTGAGGGATAGGGTTAGGGTTAGTGTGAGGGTGAGGGTTAGTTTTAGTGTGAAGGTTAGGGTTTGTGTTAGGTTTAGGGTAAGATTAAGTTTTAGGATGAGGTTTAGGGTAAGAGTGAGGGTTAGGGTTAGCGTGAGTTTAAGGGTGAGGGTTAGGGTTATTGTTAAGGTTAGGGTGAAGGTGAGGGTTATGTTTAGGGTTAGGGTGAGGGTTAGGGTTAGGGTGATGTTTAGGGTGAGGGTGAGGGTTAGGGTGAGATTGAGGTTTCATGTGAGGGTGAAGGTTAGGGTGAGGGTGAGGTTTAGGGTTAGGGTTAGATTTAGGGTGTAGGTTAGGGTTAGGGTTAGGGTTAGGATGATGGTTAAGTTTGCGTTTAGGGTAAGGGTGAGGGTGACAGTGAGGATGAGGGCTAGGTTTAGGGTGAGTGTGAGGGTTAGGTTTAGGATTAGTGTTAGTATGATGGTGAGGGTGAAGTTTACAGTTAGTGTTAGTTTTCGGGCGAGGGTGACGTTTAGGTTTAGGATTAGGGTTAGGGTTAGGTTTCGGCTTAGGGTGAGAGTAAGGATGAGGGTGAGATTTAGGGTGTGGTTGAGGGTTAGGTTTAGGGTGAGGTTTAGGGTGATGGTGAGCATTAGGTGAGGGTGAGATTTAGGTTTAGTGTTAGACATAGGCTGAGGGTTAAGATCAGGGTCAGGATTAAGGTGAGGGTTAGGGTTAGGGTTATATTTAGGTTTAGAGTTAGTGTGAGGATTAGGTTTAGGGTGAGAGTAAGCGTTAGGGTGAGGGTTAGACTGAGGGTGAGGGATAGTTTTAGTGTTAGTGTTAGGGTGAGCATGTGGGTGAGGATTAGGTTTAAGGTTAAGGTTAGGGTGAGGATTAGGGTGAGGGCAAGTGTTAGGATTAGCTTTAGGTTGAGGGTCTGGGATAGGGTTGTGGTGAGGTGAGGGTGAGGGTGAGTGTGAGGGTTAGGGTTAGGGTTAGCTTTAGGGTGAGGGTGAGGTTTAGGTTTAGGGTGAGGGTGAGGGTTTAGTTTAGGTAAGGGTTAGGGTAAGATTACGGTGAGAATTTGGATGAGGTTGAGGGTTAAGGTGAGCGTTAGGGTTAGGGTGAGCGTTAGGGTTAGGATTAGGGTGAGGGTTATTGTTAGGGTGATGTTTAGGGTGAGGATGAGGGTGAAGGTTCGGGTGAGGGGGAGGGTTAGGTTTAGGGTTAGTGTGAGTGTTATAGTTAGGGTTAGGGTTAGGGTGATGGTGAGGGTTAGGGTTAGGGTGAGTGTGAGGTTGAGGGTGAGGGTGAGGCTTAGGGTTAGGGTGAGGGTTAGTGTTAGGGTTAGGGTTAGGGTGAGGGTGAGCGTTAGGGTGAGAGTGAGGGTTCGGTGAGGTGGAGGGGTAGTGGGAGCGTTATGGTTATGGTTCTGGTTGGAGTTATGGTGAGAGTGTGGATGAGGGTTAGGTTTAGGATTAGGGTTAGGGTTAGACTGAGGGTGAGTGTGAGTGTGAGGGTGAGGGTGAGGGTTAGCGTTAGGGTGAGGGTTAGGTTTAATGTTAGGGTAGGGTTAGCATGAGGGATAGGGTTAGTGTTAGATTTAGGATGAGGGTTAGGCTGTGGGGTAGGGTTAGCGTTAGGGTGAGGGTTAGGGTTAGTGTGACTTTTAGGGTTAAGTTTAGGGTCAGGGTTAGGATTGGGGTTAGGGTGAAGGTTAGGGTTTTGGTTAGGGTGAGGGTGAGGTTTAGGGTTAGGGATAGGGTTAGGGTGAGGTTCGGGTGAGGGCTAGGGTGAGTGTGAGGGTTAGGATAAGGGTTAGGGATAGGGTGAGAATTAGGTTTAGAATTAGGGTTAGGGTTTGGGGTAGGGTTAGGGTGAGGGCTAGGGTGAGTGTGAGGGTTAAGGATAGGTTTAGCGATAGGGTGAGGATTAGGGTTAGGGTTTGGGTTAGGGTGAGGTTTAGGCTGATGTGTAGGGTTATAGTTAGGGTGAGGATTAGGTTTAATGGGAGTGTTAAGGTTAGGTTTAGGGTTAGGGTTAGTGTGAGGGTTCGGGTGAGGGTTCGGGATAAGGTGTGGGTGACAGATAGGGTTAGTGTGAGGACTAGGTTTAGGTTTAGGGGTACTGTTAGGGTTAGGGTTAGGGTGAGGGTAAGGGTTAGATTTAGGGTGATTGTGAGGGTAAGGGTTAGGGTTAGTGTTAAAGTTAGGGTGAGGGTTCGGGTTAGTGTGAGGGTTAGGGTTAGAGTTAGGGTGAGGGTGAGGGTTAGGATTAGAGTTAGGGTTAGGATTAGGTTTAGGGTGAGGTTGAGGTTTAGTGTTAGGGTGAGGGTTAAATTTATTGTTAGGGTTAGGGTTCGGTTGAGGATGAGGGTGAGGTTGAGGGGTAGGATTAGGTTAGGGTTAGGCTTAGGCTGAGGGTGAGGGTGAGGATGAGGTTGATGTTTAGTGTTAGGGTTAGGGTGAGTGTGAGGGCTAGGGTGAGGGTGAGGGCTAGGGTGAGGGTGAGGTTGAGGGTGTCGTTTACTTCAGGGTTAGGGTTAAGCTGAGATTATCGTTAGGGTGAGGGTTATGGTTAGGGTTAGGGTGTGGGTTAAGGTTAAGGTGATGTTTAGGGTGAGGGTTAGGGTGAGAGTTAGGGTGAGGTTTACGGTTTGTGTTAGGATTAGGGTTAATGTGAGGGTGAGGTTTAGGGTTAGAGTTAGGGTTATGGGGGGGTGAAATTGAAGGTCAGGTTTAGGGTTAGTGTTAGAGTTAGGGTTAGCATGAGGGTTAGGTTGAGATTTATGGTTAGGGTTAGGGTTAGGGTTAGGATGAGCGTTAGGCTGAGGGTTAGGGTTAGGGTTAGTGTGAGGGTTAGGGTTAGGTTATGGTTAGGGTTAGGGTTCAGTTAGGGTGAAGGTTAGTTTTAGGTTTACGGTTAGGATAAGGTTTAGGGTGAGGGTTAGGGTTAGGGTTAGTGTGAGGGTTAGGTTTAGGGTTAGGGTTAGGGTGTGGACTATGGTGAGGGTGAGGGTTAGGGTGAGGGTTAGGGTTAGGGTCAGGGGTAGGTTGAGTTTTAGGATTAAGGTAAGGACTAGGGTTAGGCTGAGGGTGAGAGTGAGGTTGGGGGTGAGGGTTAGGGTTAGAGTGAGAATTAGAGTGAGGGTGAGGGGGAGGGGGAGAGTTTGGTTTAGGGTTAGATTTAGTTTTAGAGTGAGGGTTAGGATTAGGGTAGCACTAGCTTTAGGCTGAGGGTGAGGGTGAGCTTGAGGTTGAGGTTGAGGTTTAGGGTTAGAGTGAGGGTTAGGTTTAGGGGTAGGTTTAGGGTGACAGTTAGGGTTAGGGTTAGGGTTAGGATGAGCGTTAGGCTTAGGGTAAGGTTTAGGGGTAGTGTGAGGTTTAGTGTGAGGGTTAGGTTTAGGGTTAGGGTTAGGGTGTGAGCTAGGGTGAGGGTGAGGTTTAGGGTGAGAGTGAGGTTGAGGGTTTAGTTTAGGTAAGGCTTAAGGTAAGGTTAGGTTGAGAATTAGGGTGAGATTGAGGGTTAAGTTGAGGTTTAGTGTTAGGGTGGATGTTAGGGTTACTGTGAGGTTTCGGGTTACGCTTAGGGTGAGGTTGAGGGTAAGTTTTTTGGTGAGGGTTATGGTGAGCTTGAGGGTTAGTATTAGAGTTAAGGATAGGATTAGGGTGAGGGTGAGGGTGAGAGTTAGTGATAGGGTGAGGGTTAGGGATGGGGTGAGGGTTAGGGTTAGGTTTAGGGTTGGGGTGAGGATGAGGGTGAGGGTGAGGGTTAGGGTTATGGTTAGGGGTAGGGTGAGGTTTAGGCTGAGGTTGAGGGTGAGGGTGAGGGTGAGGTTGAGGGTTAGGTTTACGGTGAGGGTTAGGGTGAGGGTGAGGGTTAGGGTTAGGTTTAGTATTAGGATTACGGTTAGGGTTAGGATGAGTGTGAGGGTTAGGGTTAGGTTTAGGTTTAGGCTGAGGGTGAGTGTGAGGGTTAGGGTGAGTGTTAGGGTTAGGGACATGGGGAGGGTTAGGATGAGGATTAGGGTTATGATTAGGGTTAGGGTGAGGCCGAGGGAGAGGTTGAGGTTTAGGGTTAGTGTTAGGGTGATGTTTAGGGTTAGGGTTAGGGTTAGGTTTAGGGTGAGTGTGAGGTTTAGGGTTTGAGTTAGGGTTAAGGTGAGGCTGAGTGTGAGGCTTTGGGTTAGGTTTAGGATTACGATTATGGAAAATGTTAGTGTGAGTGTGTGGTTTAGGGTTAGGGTTTGCTTAGGTTTACACTGAGGGTGAGGGTGAGGGTGTGGGTTAGGGTTAGGATTTGGGTTAGGGTGAGGGTGAGTGGGTGTGTTAGGGTTAGGTTTAGGTTTAGGCTAAGGTTTAGGCTAATGGTGAGGTTGAAGTTGAGGGTTAGTGTTAGTGTGAGGTTTAGGGTAAGGTTTAGGGGGAGGGTTAGGATGAAGGTTAGGGTTAGGATTAGGGTTAGGATGAGAGTGAGGGTGAGGGTTAGGGATGGTGTTAGGGTGAGGGTTAGGATGTGGGTTAGGATTAGTGTTAGGGTGAGGGCTGGGGTGAGGGTGAGGTTTAGGGTTAGGGTTAGTGTTCGTTTTAGGTTTAGGTTTAGGTTGAGGATGAGTTTTAGGGTTAGAGTTAGGGTACGGGTGAGGCTGAGATTGAGGGATAGGTTTAGGGTTAGTGTTACAGTTAGTGTTTCGGTGAGGGTTAGGATGAGCATGAGCATTAGCATTAGTGTTAGGATTAGGATTAGAGTCAGGGTTAGGGTGAGTGTGAGGGTTAGGGATAGGGTTAGGTTTAGGATTAGGGATAGGATGAGGATTAGGGTGAGTGTGAGGGTTAGGGTTAGGGTGAGGGTTAGGGTTAGGGTTAGGGTGAGAGTTAGGGTTCGGTTAAGTTTAGGGTTAGTGTGAGGGTTAGGGTTAGGGTTAGGGTGAGATTTAGGGTTAGGGTTAGGTTGAGGTTTAGGGTTAGGGTAAAGATGAGGGTTAGGGTTAGGGTTACTGTGAGGGTTAGGATGCGGATTAGGGTTATGATTAGCGTTAGGGTGAGGGCTAGGATGAGGGTGAGGATTAGGGTTATTGTTAGGGTAAGGTTTAGGGTTAGGGTTAGGTTTAGGGTGAGGGTTAGGATGAGGGTTAGTGTTACGGTGAGGGTGAGGGTTAGGG
>NW_027205002.1:0-18316 GCF_024711535.1 Dipodomys merriami | reverse complement strand
TATGTCTTCTTTCTTTTGTGCTAGAGATTGAGAATTTGGGAACTCACATCACCAGTAGTTTCTTCTTGTGTTATACTGCATATGTTCCTTTCAGTCCTCACTTCCCAAATTTTCTAGTTTGATTCTCCTATGGAGTCCACAATTCCTGTCCTAGCAAGGTTTTTCGCTGGAAGAGCTCTGATTGCTCTCCATGGGGAACCACCTTGTTTTTCCACCCAAGCTTCTTTTATTTCCTTGTGACTTTGTCTTGCTCACCTCTTCACAGAGCTGATAAATTATGACCCTAGTCCTTCCCTAGGAGTGCCAATTCTCATTAAAATTGAGTCATGTTGCTACCATTCTGTCGACTTCCCTGGGTATACTATCCAATCTATTCACTGCTTGACCTGTACCTAGTCCAACCAGTTGTCTAAAGTACCTGAAGAAAAGGAGTTTAGTGTGGAAGTCTCTGTCTTATCTGTCATAGGAACACATGTGTTCTAATAAAGAGATGATGGATATTTTCTCTTTGCAGTATTTCATGTTATAATTAGGTATCTTTCTTAATAAAGATAAGCAACATCCTTCAAAATTTGTCAAAACAATTGGATGGAATAGCACAACATGAATAACTGTAAAAATAAAAGCCTATGATGTGTGTTGGGGGGGTGGGGGATGCCAACCTTTTGGCTTCCTCCTATAAAGAGAAATGGTGTCATCTCCTTGGACTAGATGAGAGTCCTGTATCCATCTGGCAGAAGGAGTAGGTGAAGCTCAAAGCGATTGATGCTGAGGCTTTCTATCACTTTAAAAGATTTACACATATGGACTATCATCTGCTTCTTTTTGGATGCAAATGGCAAGTCCTGGTCTCTAGGCCACTAGAGGCTACCAGGATGAACAGGGTTGTAAAAGTGAGAGGATGACAATCACCACACATCTGTGGGCTAACAGATTGCCAGGATTTTACACCCAGTCCTCCACTGAGATTAGAGAGAAGAACACACAGTAGAAGTTACCCCGGGGCACAATTGAAAACCAAAAGCAGCTGTCCTACCTTTCACGGATTCACAACAGATATCAGAAGTTCTTTGCAAATGATTCTGCTTGCAATTTGTCTGGAGAGAGGGTGTTACTTCAGAAGCAAGGCAAGTATTCATAATGATAGCCATTGGCTGTACATTCTAGTTTACTTACCCTGCATGCATTAATAAAAGTGTGCCTCTGTTTACTATAGTCCTATATAAAAAGCATAGTTACCATTGTTAGCACCACAGTAGCCTAAAGATGGGGATATATGGATCAAAATATATTAATATTTACAAATGCAAAATTTTCTGCTGCTAAAAATTCTAGAGGTAAATTATAAAAGATCAATTAAATGCAAACATTTCTAAAACCTGATAAAAGATTGGAGGTCATTAAATGTTCTCAATTTAAAAAATGACAGGAAGTGGTGCTGTGGCTCAAGTGATAGAGCACTCACCTTGAACTGAAGAGCTGAGGGACAGTATTCAAGCCCAGAGTTCAAGCCCCATGACCAAAAAAAAAAAAAAAAAAAAAAGTAGTTTTAGGGCTGGGAAGGAAGCTAAGTTGTAGAATGCTTGCCTTGTATGCTTGCCTTGTATGCATGAGGCTCTGGGTTCAATTCCTCAGCACCAAATAAGCAGAAAAAAGCCGGAAATGGTGCTGTTGTTCAAGTGGTAGGGCACTAGCCATCAGCTGAAGAGCTGAGGGACAGCGCCCAGGCCAAGAGTTCAGCTCCCACAACCGACAAAAAAAAAGACAACAATGTGGTCTAATACTATGTAAGTTGTGCAGAATTGATCCTGGCATAATATATACATAATTCTACATATACTGCCCTTGGACTGGGATGTAGCTCAGAAGCAAAGCACTTGCCCAGCAACTGCAGTGTCCTGGGTTCTCTCTCCAGTACCAAAACAGAAAAGACAAAGCAAATCAAACAAAAATAAATACCATGTCCTACATGACCATAGAGACTCATCTGTGCATTAAATACATAATTTGAAAGTTTAACAAATGTCTGGGAGACTTCTAGGCTTAAAAACAACTTAAAATAATATTATAGGTAGGAAACACACTAGAACTAGTTTTTGTAGGAAAAAATAATACTGATCATGATCAAACTTGTGCCTAAAGTATTGTATCCAGGGCAGATTTGTGAAGGTCTTTCAACATATCTCCATATGTAGATGGAGACTTACAGTGTTTTCATGACAGATGTATAAATTAAAGGTATGTAATTTTGGAGGAATTACATACTTGGGTGTAAAAGCTTGTAGACTACATTAAAAACAATAGCAAGCAAGAAACAACAAGTGGTGTCCCTATCTTGGGGTTCATGTGATTTTTTTTGTTTCTCATATGATTTTCCCCCACAGTATAACCCCTGTTTTCACTGTATTTGACATTGGTGCTCTGCATCTTCTATATACATTTTTCTAATTTGGGGAGGGGAAGGGAAATAACAAAATACTGTAACAAGGATACAGGTTGACCCATTGTAATAATGAGATGTACAAGACACTATGCAGAAAATGAACTTTACAACTTGGGGGGGGGGCAGTTGAGGAGGTGGTGAGGGAAGGAATGTTAGGGGAAAAACAAAGGAGGAGGTAACAGTGCTCCATAGGAAATGTACTCATTACCTTACTCATGTAACTGTAATCCCTCTAGAGGTATACTACTTTTAAAATAAAAAAAAAAATTTTGGGGGGGTCCGGTTGTGGGGCCTGAACTCTGGACCTAGGCATTGTCCCTCAGCTCTTCAGCTCAAGGCTAGCGCTCTACCACTTGAGCCACAGGGCCACTTCTGGCTTTTTTCTTTTTGCTTATGTGGTGCTGGGGAATGGAACCCAGGGCCTCATGCATTGCAAGGCAAGCGCTCTACCACTGAGCCACCTTCCCAGCCCTACAATAAAAAAATTTTTTTAAAGCCTGTATACTAGGGCTAGTATACTAGGGCTAGAACACTTAGGATGATCATACATTTGCCATATTCAGAAAACTTTTCTGCTATAGAGAGATGACCAAAAAGGTAGGCAAAAAATTAGAGAAAGAACATTTTATAATCACACAAGAATAATAAGGAAAGACAGCATACCAATTAAAAATATGCATCCACCAGGTGCAGGTGGTTCACACCTAAATTCTTGCTACTTAAAAGTCTAAGATCTGAGGATGGCAGTTCAAAGCAGGCCCAGGCAGGAAAGTCCTTGAGAGTCTTATCTCCAATAAACTACTCAGAAAAAGCCAGAAGTGGCACTGTGACTCAAGTGGTCCTGTGCTAGCTAGCCTTGAGGGCAAAGAATCTCAGGGACAGAGCCCAAGTTCAAGGTCCAAGACTGAGGGGAAAAAAAATCACATATCTAAAACATAACCTAAAAATAGGTGAATCAAATAATTGCAGAAGTGAAATCAAGAAACAAATCATAGCTAGCTGCTTTAGTATTCCATTCCCAGTAAAAAAAACATAAATATACAAAGAGTCAGCAAAAATAAGAATACACGCACACAAAATCATTTAGCAAAATATTAGCACAAAGTGTCTAGGAACATATATCCATAAATAAGTTGTATATACCTTACAAAGGAAGGTATGAAAATTAATATTATAAATTATACTATACTAGTTAAGAACAAAATAAAAGTTATCATCCTGATAAGTATAGTAAACATTAATACAACGCAGTTATAGTAAGTTATTCTAGCAAACTTACATAGTCTTGAAATCTTCTACTTTGAAAGTGAATATTTATAGCAAGCCTACGTCAAATCTTATACTTGAAGAACTGAATAGCTTTCTCTTAACCACACAAGGAAAGAACATTTGCTCTTGATCCTCCTAGTCAATGAAACAAAATTGTTTCCAGTTAGTACAGACAAAGTAGATAAATAAACTTATTCCAACAGGAAAGAAAGAAATAAAACAGCAGAGAAAAGAAACCTGTTCATAGAAATTATCATATAAAGCCAGCGCTGATGGCTCACGCCTGTAATCCTAGCTACTCAGGAGGCTGAGATCTGAGGATCTCGGTTCAAAGCCAGCCCGGGCAGGAGAGACCGTGAGACTCCTATCTCCAATAAACCACCAGAAAACCAGAAGTGGTGCTGTAGCTCAAGTGGTAGAGTGCTTGCCTTGAGCTGAAGAGCTGAGGGACAGCACCCAGGCCCAGAGTTCAAGCCCCTCGACCCACCAAAAAAAAAAAGAAATTATCATATAATCCACAAAACAATGTATTATAACTAATAAGTGATTAATTTTTTGTAAAGATGAGAACAGTAGACATAATGAACCGTATTTCTACATAATGGTAGTAAAGAAAATTCTAAATAAAATTCAGACAACAATAAATTTATAGTATATTTTAAAATAATGAAATATAGGTAAATAAACCTAACATTAAAGTTTGGGTTTGTATGCTGAAAATTGAAAACAACATAATGGTTCTGTATGACAAATCTATGCCAACATTATATAAATAGTGTAACAATGAGTTGCTTCCTCCAAAAACAGGAATAAGAAAAACAGGACAGCCAAGGTGCTGTTGGCTCAGACCTATAATCCCAGCTATTTAGGAGGCTGAGATCTGAAGATCCCCATAAAAAGCAAGCCCAGGCAGGAAAGTCCATGAGTCCGGACTTTCCTGCTTGCCTGGGCTGGCTTTAAAGCATGATCCTCAGATCTCAGCCTCCTGAATAGGTAGGATTATAAGCGTGAGCTACGGGCTACCAGTGCCCGGCTACCATGAGACTCTTATCTCCATTAAAGATCAGCAAACCGGAAGTGGCACTGTGGCTCAAGTTGTAGAGCTCTAGCCTTGAGCTGAATTGCTGAGGGACAGTGCCCAGGCCCAGAGTTCAAGCCCCACAACCGACAAGAAAAAAAAAAAAAGAGGAAAGGAAAGACATGTCCACATTCCTCATTCTTAACAATATAGTACAGGCATTTCTTGCCATAGCAATAAAGAAAGAGGAAATATAACAATGAAGGAAAAAGCCAAACTATCCCTACACACACACACACAAAATCAACCAAAAAAAATCAGTAGCTTTTATATATGACATCAATGAGCAGATATAGAGGGAAATTAGGGGCCAATTCCACTCACAACAGTCCTAAGAAAAAGAAAAGAAAAGAAAAGTAACAACAACAAAATACAACAAGGCTGAGGTATCTCTATTTGACTTTACACTACACATAGAGACAAAGTAATAAAAATAACTTTTTATTGACACAGAAATATACCTAAAATCGATTAAACAAGCTACAAGACCCAGAAATGAATACACATACATATCTATAGTCATATGATTTTTGACAAATGCTCCAAAAACATATGTTGGAATAAAGATAGCCTCTCTAACAAGTGGTACAAGCAAAACAGGATATTCATAGTCAGAAGACCAGAACTTGATTCCTGCTTGTCATAGTGCATT
This sequence comes from Dipodomys merriami, assembly GCF_024711535.1. Classification (NCBI taxonomy): domain Eukaryota; kingdom Metazoa; phylum Chordata; class Mammalia; order Rodentia; family Heteromyidae; genus Dipodomys; species Dipodomys merriami. The sequence continues at coordinate 12,874 of NW_027205002.1, read as the reverse complement.
AATGTCATCTCAAAGTAGATAAAAGACTTCACTATGAGACTTAAGACCTTGAAAACACTATAGAAAAGGTTAGTGAAAATGTTAAAACTTTGTGCCCAAGGAAAAAATTTACTGAATGAAATTCTGTGGGCTCAGAAAATAGGAGAGATAATTAACTCTTGGAATTGCATAAAGGATATAGTCACTAAGTGAAAATGACAGCCCACAGAATGAGAGAATATATTTGCTAGCTATGTATTTGACAAGGATTTAATTACCAGAATATGTGAAGAACTGATAAAACACAACCCACAAAGAATCAAAGCCAATTATTAAGTGGGCAAATAGAACTAAGGATACACTTCTCAATAGAAGAACTACATATGATACATGAAGAAATATTCATCATCCTTGGCTATAAAGGAAATGCACATCAAAACAATATTGAGATCTCATCTCACTGGAGTCAGAATGGTCATCAGAAAAAATATGAACACCAAAGTCTGGTGAGAATTTGGGAGAAAAGGAACCCTAGTGCACTATTCATAGGAATGTAAATTACTATACACACAAAGGAAAGCAGTATAGAGATTTCTCAAAATAGTAAATAGAACTACCCTTTGAACCAGCAATAGCATTCTTGACCAGGCATTTATCTGAAAGACTCAACACAATATACAGTAAAGTCACCTGCACACTCTTGTTTAAATTAGCACTTGTCAAAAAGTGCCAAATTAGGAAAGAGACCAGATACTTCATAAACAACAAAAGAATAAACAAAATATTAGATATATGTGTAGATAGGCAGATAGTTATTATTATATATAGTGGAATTTTATTCACCAATCAGGAAGAAAAATATTATGTAATTTTCAGTAAAGTGATTGCATTTCTACAAAAATATTAGGTGAAGTAGTCTAGCTCAGATTGTATATGCTTTTTTCTAATATAGAGAAGTTACACCTGAAATATAAACATATACAATTGCACATATAGAACCAAATGCATATACATCAGATGAAACTGACTCAAGCATGATATACCTACCCCTGGGTGAGTTTTCATGATGTAGCCTCTTTAAACAATTAACAGACAGTTTAACAAAAAAGCAGTTTAACTAAATCTCTTAAATGTAAAAAAAATCACATAAAATACACAATTGAAATTAAATATCATTTGGCAGGAAGCAGAAAGACTTGTAAAAAATTATATTAAGTAAAATAAATCAGACACAGAGAAATAAAGCTTCATGCTCATTAGAGGTAGATAGAATGCATTAAAAAATCTGAATTAAGCATGCCCACTGATATGCAAGTTGTTACAAATACATTAACTGAAGTATGATAGATTCTATGGAAAGCTCCAGTAGATAAACTGTTAGAAAGACTAGGTCAGAACTCAGCAAAATCAACACTAGAAAATAAGTATATCCAGGAGGGGGATGGGGACCAAGGCGAAAGGGGTAGAGGAACGAAGGGGAAAAGGAGGGAGAATGAATCAAGTATTCATTGTATATATCACAAAATCAAAAGTGGTGGGTGCAAGGGGTAAAAGGAATGGTATCCATATGGGATCCATATACTGCTTTGTTATATGGTACCTGTTTGCTACAACTACTTAAAGGTAATTTAAAAACGAGAAATAAAATAGGAAACCCTCTCTTCCAATTATTCATTTGTAAAACATGCAGCAGATAAGGCAGATTTTATATTTTTTATCCCAAATAGTTTGATTCATGTTTCTACTACAAAAAGTCACCAGATTTAAATAGTCACACCAACCAAGGTCTGTTTTACTACCATTCTTTTGTACTCATATTAAAGCATAATGTTAGATACTATTCATCATGCTAATAGTCTTCTTCATCAAAGAATCTTATATATATATATATATATATATATATATATATATATATATATATATATATATATATATATATATATATATAGTTTCCAGTGATAGAGAAGCAGAGGAAAATTGTCACATGCCAGATTTCAAATTATTTTATTATAACATATATATAATATTATATTATACTCATTAGCCTCATGACTTCATAGAAAGCTAGTCAAAATAATTCAGAACTTCCACAAATACATACTAACATAAAATGCTAGTCTAACACACTAACATTAAATGCTAGGTCCACACATCGCTTTGGCATGTACCTGCTTTTTCTCTCTCTTGGTTAACACAGTAAATTTAGTCCTTACTAAAAAGCAAGGCCATTAGGGATACCATAATGACATTTTGGGCTAAAAGAGAACTGTTATTTATCAGGTAGCTGCTAATCACATTTTCTAAGTGCTTCCACATACATCAGCTCACTTAATCTTAATAACAACTGTAGCTACATGTTAAAGCTCTCTTTTTAGGCGACTCAGAAGTTAACTACATTCAACTACTACTCTCATCTTGCTGGAGTGTTCAGGTACAATTATATCTACAGAGTATAAATTCTATCTAAGATTTATGAAAACAATGACTCCCAGTATAACAAATTGTCAAGATATGCGATAACGATCTTCAATATACTATTATTAGCCACTGTGGAAAATATCTCCTCATCTTATCTCCTAAGGGAGACCATCCTACCCAATTTTTCTAGCTTCACACCTTTATTCTGCGGTTAGTCCTAGCACACTGGTGAACTACATAGTTCCATTCTCTCTGCCAGATTACAATTTGCAACTTCAAATTGACAAGAGAAGTCACTTCTGCCCCTGAAATGGAAGGATTTGGCATTCATCACAAGGACTCCATCTTGTACTGGATACAACAATAAGGTAAAAGTCTCTTTAAATAATTAAGTGCAATCCAGTGTAATGTATAATCATCCCAAAGTACAGGAGAGCTGAAGCATATGTCACAATACATAGATGGCTTTGACCTGGCCTTTATTGTTCTCACCTCAATTTCCTTTAGAGAATAATAGGGTAATACCAGGAGTGTAGCCTTTTCTCTCCTGACAAAAGGTATGTCATATCCCTGCTAAAGAACCTACCAGAGTCCACTTAACATTGACATGAGTTGAAAGGAGGCTTCAATGCCAGGAAAGGTGAATGGATTTCTGAAATGAAAGAAGACACTTCTGTATTCGTGTCAGAAGGAAAAATAACATTCAAAACAGCACCCTTTTATTTATTTATTTATTTTATGTATCTCTCAGACAGTATTTTATATTCTTTGGGCCCCAGGCCTATTCAATGCCTTTTAGGCAGATAAAATAAGAAGCTACTGGGTTTGTGAGAGAGCCTTTTCATGAAGTATACCCTTTGCAGTCCAGAAAGCACAAAATAAGGAACAGATTTATAAAAGGGAGAGAGATACTTATCTTCCTTTCCAGGTAGAATTAACTGCTTGTTAAAAAGAACATCATTCCTTCTATTTAGTCAGACTGCTGTCTCTCAATTGCTTACTAAATCATGAAAATTGAACTTTCTTCCTGCAGATACAATTCTTCTGTGCAGCCAATATATAGTCAATACATGTTAATACAGCCAAGCCATTCCTTCCTCCTCCCTGTCTAACCAAAGTCCCATTAATAATGGCAATAGCAGCAACATTTGACATTTATACAGCCTGAAAGATTCCAAAAAGATTCCTGCAATTATTTGTGAGTAGTCAGATGTGCAGCAGCTACTTTTCAGGAAGAAAGAGAATAATCAGAAACACAAAGTGGAGATGAAAGAGAATTTGCACCAGCGTGTATACCAGTTTCCCTCCCCTACTTTCAAAAAACAATGACGCCCACCTGCAAATAAAAATTAAATCTTCTAATTTATAAAAATCTAAATATGTCATTAGAAGTTGTATGACATTTAATTAGCTAAGAGGTTGGACAAGCAAGAACTCCCCATAGCAATCTTATGTCCAGAGGATTCTATTCTTGAAGTAATTATTAGCCACCTGGTTGCTTTTCATACCAATTGAAAGAATAGAGTCACAGAGATAATTCATTGTCCTGATATTTTGAAGGCTTCCATTTTCTTTCCAGATACTAAAAGAAGTTTGGCCAGAACTTATGAATACACTTGAATTTGGATGACATCAATTCATTATGTAGGGCATTGTCCTCTGAACAGAGAACAAGAGTTTCAAAAGATTGTAAATGCTTAAATATAAATCCCTTTTTATTAACAAATAAAATGAAAAGAATGATAAACTTTGTGTCATGGAAGTACTTTCTTTACAAAAAACTTAAGCCCCATTTTATCAGATAACTCCTGCAGGTAATTTGATAATTCGGAAATAATCTGCAGATCACCAGGCACTTCATAAAGTATCCAATAATGCTAATACCTTTTGATTCTTCATATCTTATAAACATGAACTTATGCATGCAACATGGCAATCCATCTCTGATACAGTATCAGGATATCACAGCTAGGCAAATCTGAACATTTCATTGAATGTGTCTAAGACTCTGTTTGGGTAAAATCATTTCTGGGCTAATAAGTTTTCTTTTTCTGTCACACTGGATTACAAAGTAGTGGGCTGCACTGATTTATATACCTTAAGGATGCCAGCAACCTCTGCCAAGAGGTATCATGTACAATTCTAAAATAAGTTCTATCATCTAAGATATATATATATATATATATATATATATATATATATATAATATGTATGTCTAATATGTATATCTAATGCATATACTATATATCAGTTAATTCAGACATTTCTGTTGATAGGCAGAATATTAGAAGGGGAAGATAAAAGAAGTTTCTTTCTTGAGTCCAAAGTTCAAAGTGAAATTGAGAAGCTACAACCACCATTTTAGTTAAAGTACTAATACTTGTGGTTGACTAAAACTTAATGTCAAAATAACCTGGAAAGCAAAGTTATAAGTATAAAATTACAAGTAAAATCTAGTTTATGGGCACCAGAGTATAGGAACATGAAATCTGAGAATGTTTTTAACTGGAAATACAAACTACTTAAAATTCCCCCCTCAGTTTGGGAAAGTGTGTGTGTGTGTGTGTGTGTGTGTGTGTGTGTATGTGTGTGTGTGTGTGTGTGTGTGTGTGTGCGCTGCACATGTGCATGCATGCTGTTTAATAGAAACTTATTACTGTTCCAATTCCAAGTGTATATGTGATAGGCATTCATACACTGAATGTATTAAGTGAGTAAATCAAGTGCTACCTGTGAAGTACTTAAGAAAGGCAGGATTCATCATGTCACTGATAAAGAGGCTTGACCTTTTTGCAGAGAAGATATATTAGTACTAATCAAAAAGTAAAAAAAAAAACTATTACTTCCCATTTTAAATTCTATTAATCTAGAGATTCATACAATGTTATTAATTTATCAATGCTTCCAAAATAGTCCCTAAAGCCATATTGCATAGAGACAAACATGGCATTCATATTCTTCCAGTGTATTATTGTGTGCAAAAGCATACATAAAGCTAAAGTAAGTACAAAACCTTTCTCTCTCTCTAAATATGTGTGTGTGTGTGTGTGTGTGAGAGAGAGAGAGAGAGAGAGAGAGAGAGACAGAGAGAAACTATCTTGACTTGATTATCTGAAATTCACTAAATTTTCCCCCATCATAATGACAATAATCAAATTTACATTAAGGTTATGCATCTTGATGAAAAGTGTATTTGTTATTTCCTTATTTTTGTAAGAAATAATTCATCATCTACCAATGTTCAGAATATTCCAAAGACTACAGGCTAATACAAAGGTATACTGCAAGGGAATCATACATTCACAATGCAAAACTTTGAGCTATGTATTAATGTTTGATTTATATTCTTCACTTTTGTAACAAACTAGAAGCATTTAGGATTTTAGGATTAGAAATGTGGATATAGAACATTTTAATCCAAATGCATATTGTCATAATTTAATTTCAGAAAGCTGGTAGGGGAAAAGAACCCTCTAAACAAGCTTAGTTCTTACTCTTTCAATGTCTAGGATCCTGCCACTACCTCCTTACCTAGCTCAGATCAAGCCATTTACACTTGATTGGCTTCACCTCATCATTTGGAAATGGACCAGGCAATGGATCTTCAATCTGTGCTTTTCAAAAAGTACTCAGTGCCATAGGTTGACAGAGTCCTATTCCAAATGGTGCTTGCTATCTAAACTACCTCAGACACAAGTCTAAATACTTCAAGATCTAGATACTAAAGTAAATATGAAGGTATGAAAAATCATTTATTAGCATATAAAACACTTTTTGTTCAAAGCTTCGAATCTTTCTAGTCTTATCTTGCTTTTTTAACTGTAATGATGCACAAACAAAAATCTTGGGTAGAAATCAACACTTCCTGCTGTTCATTCTCCTACCTGAAGTCTCAGTCCTGTTTACATCATAATTGGTTTCTATGGAAATGATTATATCATCATAAACAAGGTATCCGAATGCTGCTTTAATGCAAATATCTTTACAGTGGGAAATGAAATGAAGATGAATAAACACAACACATTTAGGCTATTTAATGTCTAAGATTGGTGAAAGAAATTTAAATTTACTTTGAAAACCCTTCCATACCATCAAGTCCTACCAATATTTAAGCAGTATCAACAAACAACCAATAAAGCAAGCTGAGACAATGCTTTCTGCTTCTCCTCTCGTAGGTGGAAAGGTTTGCACCCCCTGGAACTGCAGAGCAGACACATTCTAGAATGCTTTTGCACAGCAACATATGGTTACAGAGTTGCTTAGGAGTATTAGTAGTTTCTTTGGCAATGTAATCACTCTAAGACTTATGCTACATATTTCTTCTTGAATATAACAGAAATCATTGGCTGATATTTAGCTTCCAAGCATTTTGGAATATTTGAAAATTATGTAACCAATTCAATGATTATTTCCTTTTGTAAAATGTACCCAAGCAGAGTCATTTGCACAATGTTGTCCAAACTAATATCTATGCCAGAGAAAGAAAAGGACTACTCTAGCCAACATGGTAATTCACTGATCAAAAGTATAACTGCTTTGAAAAGTGCAAAGCCCAAGTTCTATTGCCTACCATGCCAGGTGCTGTGGTCATGCAAATCCAAATGTTCATGATAATCATTCTCTTTGGTAGATGACATAGACAACCTAATACTATGGGCAAAAGGAGGTGCTTTAATAGTTACCTATAATTTAGTATGGAAATATCATGTTATCTCTGGGACTGCATGGGGTCAAGTCTAGTTCAAGGAAGTTGTGGCAGAGGATGTAAGTAGTGAGCAGAATCTTGGAGAAAAAGTAAGATTTGTTGTTGTTGTTCACAAGAAAAACAGCAGAAGAAATTTTATGTGTAGAGACTTTAAGGCATATCCTATTTAAGAATATCCTATTCAGAATGATGGTATGACTAAATCTCAAAGTGGGAATGGTAAGAAATGAGTTTACTAAGCCGTGAAATGGCTATGTATTAAAACTAACGTGTAGAAATGCATTCACTAATTACTAATAAATGTGCTTATGTGAGCTCTGGTAAAATACGGAACATGGTACCATAAAGATGGCAGGTACTTAAGAGTTCCCCAATTTTCCATTGCTGTGTTGATGCATGCCATACCAACTGGTCCCTTAGGTCCCTCCCTTTATTTATTTTGGATACCAGCACTCACAGTAGTAACAATTAACTCCTGAGTGTCAGGGACATGCAAAGTCAAGTCAATGGCAAGCTCACCCATTGTGTTTTCACTGTTGCAAGTAGTGTTGGAAGATAACTTGCTTTCTCAATGAATCAGAACATCAAAGGTGAAGACATTTTTCAATGGTATCCTCCAGTTCTTTGAGGAATTATATACTGAGCTTAATAGTTAGTAAAAAGCCTACTGAAAATAAAACAAAACCTAAATCAAATTTGTATAAAATAAAAATAGTATGATAATTCACATTTAAAGGGGGGTCAAACACAGAAAAGGCTCAGATTTTCTTGGTTTAAAGAAGTATAGAATTCCCCCTGGAGGTGGGGGGCAGGTCACACCACTATATTTTTCCTTAGATTAATGACTGATTTCCTAGGAGTTTCAAGAAGAAGATATTTGATTCTCCTAATACCTCTATGTCCCTAAACAACTGATGGAAAGAGAATGAATGGAATTGCCAACAAGAGAAGGAAAGACAGAAAAGAGAGAGAGAGAGAGAGAGAGAGAGAGAGAGAGAGAGAGAGAGAGAGAGAGAGAGAGAGAGAGAGAGAGAGAGAGAGAGAGAGAGAGAGAGAGAGAAAGTAAATTGGGCTTGGTTGCAACTGGAAGCATGGCGTCAAAGTAAATTCTTTATAAGATACCTGTGTTAACTCTTTTTTTTTTTTTTTTTTTTTTTTTTTTTTTTTTTTTTTTTCCGGTCGTGGGGCCTGAACTCTGGGCCTGGGCACTATCCCTTAGCTCTTCAGTTCAAGGTGAGCACTCTACCACTTGAGCCACAGCGCCACTTCCGGTTTTCTGGTGGTTTATTGGAGGTAAGAGTCTCACAGACTTTCCTACCCGGGCTGGCTTTGAACCACGATCCTCAGATCTCAGCCTCCTGAGTAGCTAGAATTACAGGTGTGAGCTACCGGTGCCTGGCACAAGTAATAATTCTTAAGCATGAAGTGAATTTTGGAATTGCTACTTTTACTTTCTGATAAATTAATAAAAGAGGGGAGGATCGGGGAGGATTGGGTGGGGGGGGGGCGGGGGGAGGATAGGAAGGGATGTGAAGGGGAAACAAAGGAGGGGGCAACAATGCTTGATAAGAAATGTACTCATTATCTTGCCCATGTAATTGTAACCCCTCTGTACAGTATTTTCACAATAAAAAAAATAATAAAACCATCACAATTCCTGATTTGAGAACAGTTCCTATTATTTGTCTTCTGTTCTAATTCATTAGCAGAAATAGAAGGAATAGGTTAGAATGTGACTCATTCCACAGTCCCCAGGCAGGTATACCTACTATTGAACTCTTAATTCCCCATCACCTATACATGGACAGGTGCAAGCGATTTGTAAAGTTAAAATAAAATTTTAAAGAACAATTATAGGTCAATTTTGAAAAAGATAACACATGAAAATTATAATAAATGTATATAATTAAACATTCTTGTAAAATTGTTTAAAGTTGTATATCACTTATATATCTTAAATTGCTTATGAACACATTGGATAACATGATGGAGTATATTATGACATTTTTATTTATACATGAAAATGTACCTTGATTATTGTTTCCTGTTTCCCATATCTCTTATTCCTCCACTTCAAATAGTCTTCCATTTAGGTTCATGATTTTTCTCTGTTTGTGTCTATTAACGTCTATAGCCCACATAAGAGAAACCATGCATTTACATGACTTATTTTATTTAAAACAGTGATCTCCATTTTCTTTTGGTTTTCAACAACTAAAATAATACATTAAAATTTAAATAAGTTTTTTTTATTGTGAAAATACCATACAGAGGGGTTACAATTACATGAGCAAGGTAATGAGTATATTTCTTATCAAGCATTGTTGCCTCCTCCTTTGTCTTTCCCCTACCATCTCTGCCCTCACAAATCCACAACTACACCCACACCCCCTGCCAAATTGTAAAGATCGTTTTTCAACATAGCATCTTGTACATCTCATTGTTGCAATGGGTCCACCTGTATCCCTATTTAAACGATTTATTTTTTCCCTTCCACTCCCCAAATTATAACAATATCAAATACAGTGAAAAGAGGGGTTATACCGAGGGGGAGGGACATACAAAACACAAAAAAAATCACCCTATAAATACATGAGAAACAAAAACAAGAAAAAAAAACACTTGTGTCCTTAATCTTGGGGTTCATTTCATAACATCATCTTATCTGATCTTTTCTGCTTGTCTCAGACATATACTAGTAATTGCAAACAAGGGAAACCATGGGACCTATGTTTCTTTGGGCCTGGCTTACTTCACTTAATATAATTTTTTCCAACTCTTTCCAATTCCTAACAAATAGGGCAATGCCATTCTTTCTGATGGAGGCATAGAATTCCATTGTGTATATTTACCACATTTTCTTGATCCATTCATCTACTAAGGGGCATCTGGGTTGGTTCCATATCTTAGCTATGGTAAATAATGTTGAAATAAACAAAGTTGTGCTAGTAGCTTCATTATGGTCTTGTTTGTGATCATTTGGGTAAATGCCTAAATGTGGTATTGCTGGGTTATAGGGGAGTTCTTATGTGGAGTCTTTTGAGGAACCTCCATGCTGCTTTCCAAAGTGATTGAACAGGTTTACACTCCCACCAGCAATGCAGTAGGGTTCCCTTTTGGCCATATCTCCTCCAGCATCTGTTGTTATTAGAGTTCTTGATTATAGCCATTCTAACTGGGGTGAGGTGGTATCTCAATGTTGTTTTGATTTGCATTTCTTTTATGGCTAGGGAGGTTGAGCATTTCTTCATCTGTCTATTGGCCATTCTTCTTCCCTCATCAGAGAAGTTTTTCTGTAAGTCTTAACCTCACTTATTTATTGGGCAGTTGTTTCTTTGAGGATTTGTTGTTGGGGGATTTAATTTTTTGAGTTCCAGGTATATTTTAGATATGAGACCCTTGTCCATTGTATATGACTAGTGAGGATCTTCTCCCAATCCGTGGGCTTTCTGTTGTTCTTGCTAGCTATATCCTTTGCCATGCAGGAGCTCTGCAATTTCATGCAGTCCCATTTGTCCAACCTTTCTTTGATTTGTTGTGTTTCTGGGTCTCTATTAAGAAAATTTCGGCCTGTGCCAAGGAGACCTAGGGTTCCTCCTATTCCGTCCTGTAATGTTTTCAGGGTGTCTGCTTTGACTCCGAGGTCTTTGATCCATTTGGAGTTGATTCTGGTGCAGGGTGATATGTAAGGATCTATCTTTAGTTTTCTACAAATGATTAAGCAATTTTGCCAGCACCATGCTGTCTTTTTTCCATTCTTTTTTTTTTTAACTCTCTTATCGAAGATTAGATGGCTATAGGTCTGTGGGTTCAATTCTGGTTTTAAATTCTATTCCACTGGTCCTGAGGTCTCTTCTTATGCCAATACCAAGCTGTTTTGATTATTATGGCTTTGTAATAAAGTTTGAAATTTGGTATTGATATTCCTCCAACACTGTTCTTTCTGTTATGGATCATTTTTGCTATTCAGGGTCTTTTATTGTTCCATATGAATTGTTGGATTGCCTTTTCTATATACTTGAAGAATGAGGTTGGAATATTGATAGGTATCACATTGAATTTGTAGATAGTCTTGGGAAGTTTTGCCATTTTTATGATGTTGATCCTTCCAATCCAGGAGCATGGGAGGTTTTTTCACTTCCTAAGTTGTGTTTGATTTCCTTTTTCAGGTTTTTAAAGTTTTCATCATAAAGGTCCTTCACTTCTTTGGTTAAGTTAGTTCCTAGTTATTCTATTTTTTGTGGGGCTATTACAAATGGAGTTGCTTTCCTGATTTCAGCCATGCTCTTCTCATTGTTGGCATGCAGAAAAGCCATTGATTTTTGAGGGTTAATTTTATATCCTGCTACTTTGCCAAAGTTTCAAATCAGCTCAAGTTATTTGGGAGTGGAGCCCGTGGGATTCTTTAAATACAAGATCATGTCATCTGCAAACAAGGAGAGTTTTACTTCTTTCCCTATTTGGATCCCTTTTATGTTTGCAACTTATCTTACTGCTGTAGCTAGGCACTGTAATACTAAATTGAAGAGAAGTGGAAATAGTGGACATCCTTGTCTCTTTCCTAAGTTTAGAGGAAATGACTTTAGCTTTTCGCCATTAAGTATAATGCTGGCTACAGGCTTGTCTTATACAGCCTTTATTGTATTGAGGAATGTGACCTGGATTCCTAGTTTTTCGAGAGCCTTCATCATACAGGGGTGTTGGATCTTGTCAAATGCCTTTTCTGCATCTACTGAGATAACCATATGGTTCTTATCCTTGCTCTTGTTGATATTATGAATTATATTAATTCATTTGTGTAAATGAATCTTGTTTGATCGTGGTGTATGATTTTTTGGATGAATTGTTGATGTCAATTGGCCAAACAGCAATGGCAGTACTCAGAGGCAAGTTTATAACTCTGAATTCCTACATCAACAAATTGGAGAGATCTGAACCCAACAATTTAATGAGACAGCTAAACCTCCTTGAAAAAGAGCAGCAAGCTAACCCTCAATCCAGTAGATGGAAAGAAATAATTAAACTTAAATCAGAATTAAATGAATTTGAATCCAAAAAAATACATAGAAAGAATCAACAAAATGAAGAGCTGGTTTTTGAAAAAATTAACAAAATTGACAGACCCTTAGCAAATCTTATCAGGAAAAGAAGAGAACACACCCAAATAAATAAACTCAGGGATGAGAATGGAAACATCACCACAGAAACAACCAAGATTCAGAACATTATAAAGAAATACTTCTCAAACCTTTATGCCAATAAGTTTGAGAACCTGGAAGAAATAGACCTTTTCCAAGCAAATATGGACATGCAAAAACTAAACCAAGATGAATTAAACCAACTTAACAGGCCCATATAAGCACTGAAATAGAAACAGCAAGAAGAGACCTCCCATCTAAGAAAAGCCCAAGACCAGATGGTTTTATAGCGGAATTCTACAAGGCCTTCAAAGCAGAGCTCACACCAATACTCCTCCAACTCTTCAATGAAATTGAAAGAGAAAGTTCACTACTGAACTCTTTCTATGAAGCCATCATAACCCTCATCCCAAAACCAGGCAGGGACTCATCAAAGAAAGAGAACTATAGACCCATTTCTTTGATGAACATTGATGCAAAACTTCTCAACAAAATTTTGGCCAATTAACTTCAACAATTCATATATTACATTTTTTATAGTACTAGAGTTGGAACTCAGGCCTCATGCCTGTGAGACAAGAACTTTACAACTTGAGTCATGTTTCAATTCCTTCTGTAGTCAGTGGCCTGTTTT